>NW_027104041.1:319832-324029 GCF_902728285.1 Clytia hemisphaerica
GGCAGTATGTATATGGTATATATATAATATACAATTTTTGTATGAAGACAAGAGTTAGGTCTAGACCTAACTCTTGTCTTCATACAAAAATTACGAGAAACACATATTTGACTTTTATTTATTTATTTATTAAAGAATTACAGTCCAGGCACACGAGGGCCTCTAAACCGATCTTGTACAAAAAATCTTTTTTAGGTACAGTTTGTCACGAGGACTTCCCCGCACCCTCCAATTAAAATCTTCATTTGACTTGGCTTTATTCATCTCGTCTGCTCTTCTTTTCCATTCTTTGATTTGCTCTCTCTCCATTTTCGTTAAATCGTCGGTGATGCTCAATTTTACGTACTTCTCGTGTTGTCTTAGTTCAGTCAACTTCTTCATGAAGCGGTACTTTATATGGCTGTCTTTGAAGGCGACTTTGATTGGACGCACACCATTTGATTGTTTTCCAACTCGAGAGACGAAGGTTGGTTGAGTTTTTACGTATCTTCTTCATTTTCTTTGTACCCTATACTGCACGCAAGCACCTAAGCTAAAGTCCCGCAAAAAGGACAAAAATTAGTTTTTTGAAGTTTGCAAAAAAAACGCCACATAGAAGACGACCCTCGACATGGCCCGAGAATTCTCGGGCCAAAACTTTTATTGGAATTCGCGTAAAGCCCGAGTATGGCCCGAGCTGGCCAGAGAATTCGGGCCGTGTTCGGGCCACACGCGGGCCACGCACGGGCCACACTCGGGCCAATTTTTGAAAACATGATTTAAACAGGCGTGTAATTTCAGGACTGAATTTTTTTAAGTTCAATCTCTAACCTTTCTCAGGCAAGAAAAAGTGAAGCCTTAAAAAATGCGCCGCATTTTTGACGACAGATTGAATCTAGCAATTCCTTTGTTTATGATTGATATTTTTTTCGAAATTTAGCGGTAAATTTTAGTTTCAATCTGTCATTTGTGTAAAAACCAGGCCGCGCAACTTTGGTAGGATTTGTTGGCTTCAAATCCTACCAAAGAGATTGACTTCTAGCCCTTCGGGCTTATACTTCATTGTGTCCACGGGAAGCTCGTAAAGTTTTTTTGAGCGATATAAACAAAACAGACAAATCTTATTTTGTACTATTTTGTTTGACTGGACATGCTGAATCAATTTAAATATGGAATCTCCTGACATGGCCCGAACATGGCCAGAATGACTCGGGTCATGTTCTGGCCAAAAGAATTGATAGGGTCTCTCGGCCCGAACATGGCCCAAAGAGGCCCGAGAATTCTCGGGCCATGTCGAGGGTTGTCATAGAAGATCTTTCAAATTCTGGCAAATTCAAAAAATTCAAAAATTCAGTATGTGAATAGAGGATAGCAACTCCAGAAGATTTTTCAAATTTTAATTTTTTTTTCAAAACCTATCCTATCTTGTAGAGCTTTGAAAAAGAAAGAAAATGAGGGGTCATAGGCCTCCAGAGGATAATTGGTTGTAAAGATATTCTAATTTTAGTGTCAAAAATTTGACTATAAAAAATGTAAAAAAAAAGGTTAGGAAAATAGCTTGGAAAAATTCAAAAAATGTGTCAAAAAAGAAAAAAAAGAAATTTTCCAGTCATGCTTCTTCAATTCTGCATATCTCTTTTTCTAGTGTAGCTAGAGACCTGAAATTTGGAGGGAGAATTCTTTGATGGTGTTAGAATATTATTATATAAAAATATTTGTAAAATATTTAGTATATTTACGGTTGGTTCGAAACGCAGGAGACAGGACGCAGGAGACAGGACACAGGACGCAGGTCATACAAACTACAGACCGGAAAATTGTAACACACTCGTAACATATGATGTATAAAATGTTTCTGAAAACATTATTCGCAATGGAAAATTATACATTATACAAAATACGCTATTTAAAAGATTTTTAAATGACAAGCCATCAATCTTAAATATTGACAAAATGACATTTAAATTATGTAAATGATGCCGCTAGCACAAAATACAAGGTGTGTACATCAGTTTACAACAAAATGTTTTTTCATGCTCAATAGGATGCGGATGGTGCAAGTAGATATAGATTTATATATTTTGAAAACATTAAATGCTCCAAGAGAGCGTTTAGAGGATGAAAATAGTGACGTCCATTTCATCAAAAATACGAGATAGGGAATGAAAATATTGATATATTAATAAAACAAGCCTTGACGCTATTTTAGTCAATTTGTTATCATACCCAAGGTGTGCAGGAGATATAATGAGATATGATATAGCGATTGTGAAATAGCTTTTTTCCTGTCGGGGCTGTTTAAAGATGAGATAAATATTTTTAACACATGTATTTTGTGTATAACATATATGTCACATGTCAATGACATTGAAAAGATAACTGCTACTATACATGCGTGATTTATGTGTAATATATAATGCAAGTATTACAGGTTCGTGTTATACACGGCACAGAATGCAAAAGCACGTGGCAAGCATGTGGATAGATTTTGACCTTTAAAAAGGTTCTAGACCAATAAAATACCTTCAGAATGATATTTCTAACAATTACAAGTGTTTTTCAAACATTTTCTTTGTCTTTTACAGCAATTAAATAAAGCTGACCTGTCAGCACTGACCTGCGTCCTGTGTCCTGCCTCCTGGGTCCTGTGTCCTGCGTTTCGAACAAACCGGTATATTTATCAAAATAACGAAAGATATATATTTTTTTGAAAAAAGAAGACATTGCATTGTTTTATTTTTGTTTTTGAAGAAAAGTAGCTTGGAAAAGGTTGAAATGAGTCAAAAAAAGGTGGTAGGACCCATTTTCAAGGGACCTCTGGAAATGGAGGAACAAAAACTTATGAGTAAGGGGCCATCGACTTTCGATTTTCGAATTTTTTAACGGCATTTGGTCGTTAAGGGGGGTAGGGGGTCGACCATGTGCCGTTAAGGGAAGGTCGAAAATCTCTTTAGGGGTCAACTCACCACATATCAATTCTTTTCACCAGAAAATATCAACTTTTGAGACGTGTATTCCATACAAATCTTACTTTCCATATTTCTTTTCCTTCTTTTATCAACTAAGATCTGCTAAAGTCGCATACCTTAAGTATTCACTTCGCTATTTTTTAGAATAATTTTAACCAAATAAAACGACCCAATGTTTATGTCTCGTGTTCCTTTTTTTTTGTTTAGACGGTCCGCGCTGCCCTTGAATTTCGCAGACGGTCGGTCTTTTTTCTTTGAAATGCCGCTATTCTTTTGATTATGATCACGGAGATAATTAATTTGCGCAACTTTCGGAAAAAAGTTTAGAAATTATCTCTGTTATTTTAAAGATGTAAACTGAGCGAAGCCGTAGCAAAATTAAAGATGGCTGACGAAACAACGATGAAAGTGAAGGCGAAAATTTAGAGTTTCATCGATTTTTGACAATTTTTTAACTTTAGAGAATTTGATGGCTGTTAAGGTCGGGGGGAGGGGTCAGAGCCTTAACGGCCAAATGCCGTTAAAAAATTCGAAAATCAAAAGTCGATGGCCCCTAAAGAATAAGTTTTTCTGAAAGGAGAAATCCCAAATGAAAAGAAAATCCATTTCGGCAGAAATAGAAACTTTTTTTTGGGACATTCCCATGCAAAAGAAGCAAATAAAGTGAAAAAAATTACATGAAAATGAAGGAACTAGAATTAGCGATTGTGATTTTTGAATTCCTCACCCTTTTTCTGATAAACACTGGAAATATGCAACTTTTTGAAGCTTCGTTTTTTTTTGGTTGTGCTTCATTTTAAAAATAACGAAGATGAAAAGTTACCATCAATCCCGCAAATAAAAAAAGATTCCGACTAGTCTACGAAAAGTGCGCTCGCGGAGCGAATAGAATATCTCGCAAATTAATATATATATGCATAAAACTGACGAAATCCTTTCTTTTTTATGCTTAGGTGAGGTCACCATTGATCCTGGCTTGACAATGGAGAACCAAATTTGGCAATGCATAATTATTATGAGTGGTCTCAGAGAAAGTTGGCGTGATGCAAAAATTGCGCAATCAACGAACCGCTAGAAAAACGCCCACTGAAAGTTGGGGACAAGCTGGAGTTTTTACAAGCTCTTATTTGATTTGGTTGGTCGTTAGGATGTAATAAAAGAATCTTATTACCTTTTTCTAAAGAACGCGCCTCGAATCACTTCAATGACCAATTATGAAGTATCTTGTAAAACTCTAGCTCATCCCGAA
>NW_027104042.1:0-2006 GCF_902728285.1 Clytia hemisphaerica
TTCCACGTTTAAAACACGTGAAAGAAAATCCAAATTCACGCAAAAATTTCCCCATTTAAACGCACATGGAAGAATATCCAAATTCACAACCAAGTGTTCCACGGTTAAGCGTTTGGAGGAAAATGTCCAAATTCACAACCAAAGGGTTTCCCACGTTTAAAAACGTGGAAAAAATATCCAAATTCAAATCAAAGTTTCCACGTTAAAAAAAACACAAACAAAAAGGCCAACTCAACCAAAGTTTTCCACGTTTAAACGCACGTGAAGAAATGTCCAAATTCACAGCAAAGAATTTACCATTTTAAACACGGCAGAAAAATCCAAATACGAACCAAAAGTTTCCACCAATCATAGTTTTGCTCTGGGTTAATTTTTTTGAAAGCGTTCAGAGCCCACAACATCTGACCCTCAGATAAAAAGGAGGGAGTTCAACTTTTTGATGTCGCAAGTATTAATTTTTTCAAATATAGAGGTCAGATTTATCATAAATATTCAGTCAAAGCCTTTTAGAAAGGGTGTAAATAGACGGGCAAAATTGAAGTTAGTTTGGTGGAAAGTGGATCAAAGATCGACCGGATAAAATATCTTTTTTTCAAGAAGAGAGTTGGATCAACTCTATGCCCAAACCAAACAAACAAAAGGAAGGAGAATAAGAAGAAAAGGGATATCAACCATTTAAAAAGACAAAAAAAAAAATGATCCAATTCAAAGAATTAAAGCATAAAAAAAAGAAAAATGCGAAAGAGGTAGCACCATGGTTATTTTTGCCGCATCTTTGTTTTGACGTTAAGAGGATGGGTCCATCAACAATACGCGGCCGAACCGAGCGACGTTTTCCCGATCGAAAGGAGACCTATATTTTCCAGCGACGTCTCTGGAAGAAATGACGTATTCATCGTCGTATGAAAAACATCCTACTGTTTTTCACGCCGGGGCTCGATTTGGAAAAAATCCATTACGTAATGCTTCCAACAGACAGTCGGGTACAGGCGATAATTCTCCTTATTGGGACCTAAGACAGTTGCACACGACGACGAAAGTCTGAATGGAAACGAGGCTGAAAAAGGGTAAAAATCGATTTTATCACTCCGCATATCAGCTTTTTTTTCCCGCGCTTTTGCCAAAAGAGTCGCACTCCGCTCGCTAACGCTCGCTCCGTGCGTAATTATACTATATATTTCCTTAATTCCAAAATCAAAAATTCATTTTTCATTCGCGAAAAATAAAAATAAAAGAAAAATGAATTAATATTACATACTAAGACGCCCCCGTCTTTTACTCTCATTTAATTTCCAATCTCGGCACGTGCAAAACGCCCGTCCGCCCAATATCCACCCAATCAGCTTAAATTCACTTTATTTCCTTGACAGAAATAGATTTAAAAAAAATTAAAAATTAAAATTACAAAAAAAAAAAGTTTGATACTTCATAGTGAAATATTCATAAAGTGGCAATTTTCAGTGGGCGTTCTTCTAGGCTTCGTTTATCGGCGCAATTTTTGCGTCACACAAAACGTCCGGCCGCTCGTAATAGGTACATTGCCAAATTGGTCTCCATTGTCGAGTCAGATCGATGTGACGTCACCTAAGCAGAAAAAAAAAAGGATTTCGTCAGGTTTATGCATATATTAATTGCGAGATATTCTATTCGCCGCGCGAGCGCATTGGTAGACTAGTCGGAGTACTTTTTTCTTTTACTCGCGGGATTGGATGGGAACTTTTTCATCTTCGTTATTTTTTAAAATGAAGTACAACCCGAAAAAAAAACGAAACTTCAGAAGTTGCGTATTCCAGTGAGTAAACGACGCTACAATGAACAAAATATGAGATGAATTTTTTTTCGGTCAGGCCAATGTCTCGTATTGGGGGTTCTAGTCTTGAGCCCAAAGCCTACGCAGGATTGCAGCGTTTGGGTAAACGAGACAAAACTCTAAAAAAGCTGGTGTTTTGACACGCTTCCGTGCTCTCGAAATATCGCGGTTTGAGACGCACTGATTAGATAAAAAA